>NC_136471.1:21345896-21367036 GCF_902686455.1 Sciurus vulgaris | reverse complement strand
AGATGGCCACTCACCATCCATTCTGTCTTCTAGCATTACTGCAAGAAACCACTGCCACATCCAAGAACAGGAAGAAATACAACTATATTTTACTCTAAAATTTCGTAAGATTGGCTTTGACAATAAGAACACCATGTTTTCAAGGTGAATTTCTGCATAGGCTCCACTGAATACCAGGTTTCCAGGGGTAGGGTTGAGTGTCCGTCCTCCTTGCACTGCTGCCCTGGAAGAAGTTCCATTTCTTATCTTCCCTTCTCTTCAGGCTCACTGATGTCCTGACAATTAGGCCCACTGTGATCTACAGGACATGAACCTGATGCTGTTCCATGCCACCAGGAAACGATCTGTCCATGTGGTTGTCCCTGGTGGTAGAAGGGATTTGAGCACAACAGCATGGTGATGTCACCTAAGGGATTGCTATCTCTTGCTCCAAGGACCCGAACAAGAAGTAAGTATGCACAGTGCCTGCATTATCCTTTTAAGAGTCCCTCAGGTCCAGTCTGCACAGCCTAGCACAGAGGCCAGGCCCCAGGACTTCCTGTGGGAGGATCTCCTGGCCGCTGCCATTCCACTCCGGGCCCCTAGATCTGCAGGTTCTATGTGGAGCCAGAACACCAGTGTCCAGGGGTCCCTCAGGGCCCTAGGGGAGGCAAGGAGACCCAGTGGGAGCCCAAGCCTCTTGCCACTCCCTGTGCCCAGGTCTTCCCAACCGCTAGGCCTCCTGGGAAGGAGGCTTTCATGGCGCTGGGTGTCTGGAAACTGTGTCCTCACGATGGCAGTAGAGCTGCAGACATGGCCACCAGCCCTGGTCCTGAGCGCTCTTCTCCCGCCCTTCCTGTCTCAAAAAACGCCACCAGAGACAAAGGGTCCAGGAAATATGGCTGTGTTCTCCTCTGCCCTCTGGGATGGAACAAGCTGTGCAGGCTGCCTTTTTATTTTGGAATTCGAATTTGGAATTTGAGATCATTGAAAAGTTTTGAATTTTGAGACAGCATTTTGCATGTGGCTCTCATTGGCCTCCATCCTGAGACCACCTTCCTCACTGGGCCTGCAGTATGGAACTCATCAGAAACCACACTGGGCCTGAATCTGCTCTTCTGTCATCAGGACTGGGGTGCTGGTGGAACTTCCTCTTCCCCAGGATCTTGTCCATTCAGGTGTCACTTCCTTGACTCAGTGGGACAGGCTCTGGAGTTCTGGGAACATCATATTCCTCCTGGGGAGGATAAAGTCTCTGATGTGAGAAGACAAGAGGGGAAGCTGGGAAGCTGGAGGAGACCTTCTCTAGGAAACAACTCGCTAATGCAAGGGGTCTGATACTTGGCTGTGCTCCAACACAAGCACGCATCCAGGATTCCGTGTGTTTCTAGCCTTATGAACTGAAATGGAAAGCATAGTTTCTCATGTGCACTTACAGGCTGGCCTGATACTCATACTTTCTTTTGCATCCATTTCTATCTTTGTGTCCTTATTAAACATGAAAACATTTTCCTATGACATTAAATAGGCTTCTACTACTGACCATGACTTTATGGGGTTTCTGTCTTCATGTTTTATGGATAACTTTCCTCCTAATTTTATTTTATCACATGACTTACAGTATTGTCTCATTATAATACAGTTCTTTCTCTCTTTTTATTCCCTTCAACTGTATGTTCCCTGTAGGCCTTTTTATATATTGATTTTATTTAGACCCAGGTTTAAACACAGGGATGCCTCACCACTGATAATATTCTAAGGGCTTCCCACAAAAAGAGCTTGTTAAGTTTGTATTTTGAGACAGGGCTTTGATAAAGCACTTAGGGCCTCAGTCATTGCTGAGGCTGGCTCAAGCTGGCAATCCTCCTGCCTTGGCCTCTCACATTGCTGGGATTAGAGGTGTGGTTCCCCAAGCAGTGCTCAGAGCGATCTTTGACAAGGAGTAAGAAAATCAGGTTGCACCAAGGGGAAGAAAAGCACAAGCAGGAGACCATTCAAAGGAACCAAGAAAATTTGGATGTTTCTCCGGAATATTTAAATATATATGATCGTTATTCTAGATTATTCTCACTGGAGAAAAAGAAACCTATAATGCATTTGAATTAATGCTCATCATTGTCTGGAGCAGGTTTCTGGTGAACACAGCTTTCAGGAGCTGAGGACTACAAACCCCATGAACGTCAACCACATTTCACCTAAGGAACAGAGGTGAAACTGAAAGACACCCTCATGGACATGCTGTACACAAGTCGACAGTCTTAGTGGTTTTGATGGAACCTGCGGCCTTGAACAAACATGCAAATGACAGCATGAAGTATCTCTCAAAATGCAAGGTGTGTCCTCTGGAATCCCAGAAGTGAGAGGTCAATGGTATTTGGAAGAAGATCATGAGATTCCCAAGAAGAAGATGAATATTGCAGGGCTGAGGATTCATGCCTCAGTTTAATTGCAAATGAAAAACAAAACCAGAAAGGAATGCGAGACTGAAGGAAGAGGATCTAAGAATGAGCCCCGCTGGTCAACTTCAGTCAAAAGTTAAATACTTAAAAAAATAAAAAAAAAAAAAAGAAAAGAAACAATAAAATGAAAAGGCACCATTAAGAACGTGTTCTAGCGAAAGAGGCAAAACTCAGGACTTCTGGTCCCTGGTGACTTTGTCTCCAGCTGGCATTTGTATGGCCAGGAAGGGCAGCAGAAGAGCACTCAGGATCAGGGCTGGTGGCCTTGTCTGGCCCTGTGCCACCATCATGAGGAAATAGTTACCAAGCAGTCTGCTGCATTAGCACCTGCTTCCCAGGAGGCCTAGCTTCTGGGGAAGATCTGGCTTTTGTGTAGCCAGCTGGAAGCGGCTTGGGCTCCAAGCTGGGCCTCTTTGCCTTCTCCAGGTGCCCTGAGGGAGGCCTGGGCACTGGTCCTCTGCCTGCATAGAACTGGGACAGGGAGAAGAAACAAACAGATCAGCAGCAGCAAAGATGGTGACACAAGGCGGAAGTGGTGGGCCAGGCCTTGGTACTGAGGTGTGTGGACTGCACCAGAGAAACCCACTCAAAGGCTGAAGCAGGTTCCTGGGGGCACTTCCCTTGAATTCCTCCCCTTGGAGCAAGACACACAAGGCCTTTTGTGATCTCACTGTCCTAGAGCCCATGGATCCCTCCTCATAGCTGGGTGAGAACAGCAGGACAGGACAGTCTTAGGGACACCTGTGTATTCAAACTCGTGCCCCTTGTTGAACAGATTCTAAAAGACTCTGCATTTGTGCTTTGGCCCCGACTGGCCCCAGCAAAACCTGGCTATGCCCCACTGGGATCTCGGCCCAACAGACTTGCTACTGGTCCTGGCTGGCTTATCTGCCAGTCTTTCATGCAGAAAGTGCTCTTGAGGTGGGATTCTCTGAAAAGGTTTCCTTAACTAGACTTGCCTCCCGTGCCTTGTTTGTGCCCCTCCAGCAAGAGAAGAAAAGAAAGAAAAATTGTGAGAGGAGAAAAACTCTCCAGAAGCTATAGCTGCCTTGCATTTTGTTCAATTTCAGGAAATGTGCTCCCCTGCTGAGATTCTGCTTTGGGTTCCAGTGACATCAATGTGAGATCTAATGTACAAAGTCCTGTGATTCATCCTACAACCACATTGGAAGACAAAACAGAACAAAACAAAAAAAGTAAAAACTTAAAAAGTTCAAAAAGGAAAAGCACAATGCAACAGTCGCTCACCCACTGGCCTCGTCTCGTCTCTATGCACCCGTTTTCCACATAACCAAGTCTTCCCCTTTCTGCTCTTCACTCAGCCTTCTTTCTTGGGCCTTTCCTCTTGGGCTCCCATTGTCTCCTGCTCTTGGATGCCAAAGCTCAGGTGTGCTCGCCTAGGAGGAGTAGGAAATGTTTACTCCAAGGCCTAGGGAAGAGGGCATGTAGGCCCCAGGATACTTGGTTGTCAGCCTGACTCACTTCCTCCCCAGGTCCCCTGCTCTCCTCCTCCATATTCAGACCCAGCCTCTAGGCAGGATAGGCCCCTGGGAGGCCTACATTAGGTGCAGCTCTCACAGGAGGGTCCAGATGGCTCAGGACTGAATGCTCAATAATCCGTCCTTGCAGCTGTGACAACAGCAGGAATGGCCACTACTGGTGGTCATTCCATGCTCCGTCCTGCTGTCCCTGAAGCTCCAGCTTCTACAAAGCAAGACTGCAGTTATGCTTTGCTCTCTCCTGGCCTCAGACAACCAGGCTGGGAGGCCTCCATTGGTAACTGAACCCTCAGACTTCCAGGGGTCCTGTCTTGCTCAGCTGCTAGCCCTTGCCTGTAGGATGGCTACGGGTGGAACCTCTCCAAGGGATTTCCTCAGGATGGCAGTATTGCCCCACAAGAGAGAGCTAGCTTCTTCTTTCCAGGTGTTCTGTTACTTCCACTCAGTTTGAACAAGGAAGGAAGGAAGACAGACAAGCCAATAATTCCCAGAAATGATGGCTCCTTGCATGTTTCTTCCACTTTTGATGTGTAACATGCTTCACCCTTAAAATTTTGTTTTTCCTTTCCCGTGGATACCAAACTGAGAACTAATAGGGAAGACCTTGGTTTCCTTGCCCAGGAAAGAAAGTTAGGGAGGAAGGATCAGGAAAAGTAATGTCTGGCAAGTTGGCCACACTGTCCTCGAACTTGAGACCCTCCTACCTAAGCTTTCTGTACGTGATTCCTTTCACTTTTCATGAGAAACCACTGAGGGCCTGAACCTACTCTTCTGTCATCAGGACTCTGGTCCTCATGGAATTAATTTTCCCCAGGATCTTGTCCCTTCAGGTCCTCATTTACAGGGTGTTACTGGTCCTGGAGTTTCCTGAGCATCCAATAGTCTCCTAAAGGAGGATAAAGTCCACAAACGAAAGCAGACAACTGGGAAAGCTCTGGAAACTGGAGGTGATTTATTCTAGCTAACAACTCACCATTCCAAGGGGTCTGTCACTCGGCTATGTTCCAAGACAAGCAGGGATTCTAGGATTCCTACTGTTCAATCCTTATAAACCGAATTGGAGGCAATATTTTCTCATGTGCAGTGTGAGGAGGGCATGATACTCATGATGAGCTCTGTATCCTTTTCTATCATTGTCTCCTCATTAAACATGAAAAGATGACATTTTCCCCTGGCAAGAAATACGCTTCCCCTATTGATGTGAATATATGGGCACTGTATGTCTATATTTTGTAGTCTATTGTTTAAATTTTATTTCACTTATTTTTTCGATATATGCATTCCAGTGTGGCCTCAGTGAGAGCTCAGATGAAAAAGAAAGGACAGAGAAGCTGGAAACTGCTGCACAGGCACCACGATTGCCCCACGTCCTGAACAACGTGGGGAAACCACGAAGGAGAATCACAGAATACATAAGCATTTTTCAAGAAGAGCAATCAATTAAATTAAAAGCATCACTGAGACCTAGTTTGTCTCCAAATAACTGCGAAAGCACAGGGCGGCCATGTTTCCTGGTGGTTTTCTCTCCTGGTGGCGTTTTTTCAGACCGCCAGGGCGGGAGAGGAGCGCGCAGGAGCAGGGCTGGTGGCCAAGCTGGAGCAATACCGCCATCGTGAGGCCCCAGTTTCAAGGGGCCCTGCGCCATTACAGCCTCCTTCCCAGGCGGCCCAGCTGCGGGCACGACGTGGCTTTGTGGAGGAGTTGGCAGAGGCTTGGGCAGCGATCTGGGCCTCTTGCCTTCTCCCCGGGCCCCGAGGGAGACCTGGGCCCTGGCGCGCTCTCAGCAGAGAACCTGGAGAGCCAGGGGCCCCCAGAGGACCGGCTGCAGCAGGAGACTGGTCACCGGAAGTCGGGGGGGGCTTGGCACCGTGCTGGGTGCTCAGGAGCCAAGGGACCCACTTGGGGCTAGGCAGAGGTCGCCCTGGCTCAAGGTGTCCAGCGGGAGGAGGAACTCAGTTCCCTGAAGTGGCGGCTGGCGGCATCATTTTTGGCAGAAGGGGAAGCGAGCCAGTACTTGGCCCAGTGTCCCCTGAGGGAGCGTGTTGCTCTCTGACGCCCTAAGTGGGCATTTCCCCTGTAATCAGCTGTGGAGGCCCAGGCTTGCTGGGTGCGCCGGCTGTTGCTATCTACAGAACTATGAGTCTTTATGTGGATCATGAGCTCCTGAGAAGCGCCCTTCCTTGCAGTTAGTGCCCCCAGAGGAAAGGGTTTCTGTCACCGACTATGAGCAAAGTGTCCATTCTAGGGGCTCATCAGCTGCAGGATGTCAGGCTTCAAGTGCAGGTGCCCTTCTATGGCTTCCCTCATGTCCTGTTCTTCAAATGATAGACTATTGACTGCAGACATGAGTGTTTAATATGCAAAATGTCAATTATTTGGGAATCATTCATTTATTCTTCAATATTAAAATGACAATTTTACAATCCAGTGAAAGAAACACTTTCTGGATTCTGTCAAATTAAAAAAAAAAAGGAAACAAAACAAAACAAAAAAAATGGCTAATGCAGACTCTTCCGGTTAACAGCCTTGTGTTCTTTCCCTTGGAGCAATAGCAAGCATGCCCTTTTTTGATGGCACGGTGCTTTGGCATTTGGATCCCTCCTACAAGTGTTGAGGGACAGGTCTGTTCAGTGTCACGTATGTGCTCATTCCTGGTGTCCATCACCACCCAGGTTCAACACCAAGACACTGCATTTGTGCTTTGCCTCTGCCTGGGTCACACAAAGAGATGGGGAGGGTCAGCCTCAAGCTGGCCCTGTTGGACCTCCCACATGCCGGCCTTCCTCACCTGCAGGGGCTTTAGTGCAGGAAGAGCTCTGGGCTCTGTGTTTTCAGAAACTATGTGTCAGGATGGCAGTATTGCCCCACAAAACAGATCACCTTGCCTGCAGGTGTTTTGCCTGTGCCCATCCAATGGGGGGAAAATTCCAGAAGACAGGAAATGAGTCACTAAGGCTACCTGGCATTTGGTCCATTTCAGAAAATATGTTCCACATCTAAAATTTGTCTTTTTGCCTTCATTGGATATCAATGTGAGATCTAATGTGCAAAGTGCTGGATTTTTAATACGCAGAGTGAGTGAGAAAAAAGGACACACTTCGAAAAAACAGACTTAATACTTTAGGCACTCACCCCGTTGGCATCTTCTCCCTTCCAAAACTCAGTTTCCACGTGATCCAGTCTTCCCATTTCTGCTCTCCACTCAACCTTCTTTCCCCAGCCATTCCTCATGGCATCTGATGGTCTTGGGCTCTTGGAGGCAAACATCAGGTATCCTTGCCTAGGAAGGAGATGAAAATGTTTACAGCAAGGGCTGGGGAAGCGGGAATGCAGGCATGAGGCAGGTTGTCACCCTGACTCCCATCCTTCCCAGGTCCCCTGGAGGACTCCTCCCTATTCAGACCCAGGCTCTAGGCAGGCTGGGCCCCCTGGGGGCCTGTGTGAGGTGCAGCTCTCACAGGAGGGTCCAGAGAGCTCGCCACTTAATATGGCTCTACAATCCCACCACGAGTGACACCTGCATGGGACTGACTGTAAATTCTTAGAGCACAGGTGACACATGTTCTATCATGGCTTCATCAGCTAACATCACAGCCCCAGCGTTTACCCATATCATATACTGGCCTGTGACTCTCTTCCATGGATGTCCCACCTATGTGTATTCCTGGTTTTCACTAGGGATCCCTTCTATCTCTTCTCTTTGATCACTGGGAGGTGGAACTTCCAAGGGATTCAGAAAATAGCCATGTTTTGATTGACAGAAAACTAGTACCATAAAACATCATATAAGACACCCTGTGATTGACTGTTTCATGTGCGTTTCTTCAACATATCCATACAATCTTCTATGTTGACCTAGAGTTCCTAAAATCGATTTACATTTCAATTACATGGAGTCATGCATTCTTTTGACACCCTAATTTCACTTCTGATTCTGGGTAGTGTCATTAAACTTTGCAAGACTAGGGTGACAGGAACGTTGAAACCATTCATAAAGGTCTCATTTATTGGGCTGGTCTTTAGAAAGCATTTTGTGTTTTAACAGTTTTTTCACATAAAATCCTTCATTGGTTATATCTATATATACATTGATAAAATATATATGCTTAATGCAATACATCCTCTCTCCATATTTTTTTCACTGTGTTCTTATTTACTAATATGTGGTGATATACATAGTTCTACTGTTTTAAAAGTTATGAATACAATAAAATATTAAAGACATTAATACACATAGAGTTGCTGTTTTAAAGTATATATATGAAATTATTATACATAGTATTTATATTATAATACAACCACAATCCTAGATTTATGATTCTCCTCTCTACATATTGTATTAAAATCTAAGTACACACTAGAGCAGCATTGAGTTTCCTAAAATTCCTACATTCACAAAACAGGGCAAGATAGAAAAAGGCCATGCCTTTCCAATTCAGTTACCAACGGGAATGCCCCCAGAGAACCTTGACCAGGATAGGACCTCCGTCCATATGCTGCTTCAGACTTTCATTAATGTCTCTATCTATTTACAAATAAATAAGACTAAAGATATAAATCCCTAGCCCCCAAGTCAGATTGCATTATAATCCTTCCGATACTGACCATCAGCACACAAATATACAACTTTAAAATGAAGTTGCAAGCTGTGCAGTGTGGTGCATACCTCTAATGACAGGCAATAGAGAGGCTGAAGCAAGAGGATTACACATTCAAAGCCAGACTCAACAATTAAGCACGGGTTAAGCAATTCAGCAAACCCTGTCTGTCTCAAAAAAAAAAAAAAAAGAAAAAAAAGAAAAAGTGAAACACGGGTTATGGCTGAGTGGTTAAAAGCTCCTGTGTTTAATACATTGCATCAAAAAAAAAAAGTTTCATATGCACAGGAATGGCCGTACCTACACATAGCACATGTACTTCTATTCATAGGAAAAGGTAAGCACGTGTATTTTCACACAGTCTGCAGCATCATCTTTCACCACTGACATGGATCCACATCAATATCTAGTTTAGAATGCTTGAAACCTAGGGAAGGAATATCCCAGCAAGGCCAGTCCCACCACAAAAACTTCCATAAGAGGTGAATACAGGGGCAAGGAATGCTTGTACACACTTGGTGGGATGGAATAGGAGCACACAAACAGTGGAGATCAGTATGCAGGTTTCTCCAAAACAGGGGTGGGAACCACCATTCCAGCCAGCTACAGCATTTTGTGTATTTACCCAATGGAATGATAACACCAGCACGCCGTGGTGATACACGGGTACCCATCTTGAAGGCGGCACAATTCACAAGTCATAGATCCAGCTTCTGCAAAACATTCTTGTTGTGAGTACGATTCCAGATCATTGAAATATTACCTCTTACTCTGCTGGCTGCCTCTTCATGTTGCCGATCACATCCCTAGAGGCAAAAAGAGATGGCCTCCCACCATCCATTCTGTCTTCTCTCATTTCTGCAAGAAACCATTGCCACATCCAAGCACAGGAAGACTCACGTCTATATTTTCCTCTGAAATTTGATAGGATTGGCTTTGACAATAAAAACGCTGATGGATTTAGGGGAATATTTGCACAGTTTCCAGCGAATAACAGCTTTGCAAGGGTAGGGTTGAGTGTCCGTTCTCCTTGCACATCGGCTTCCCGGGAAGAAGTCCAATACTTCTCTGGCCTTCTCCTCAGGCCCTCCTGGCCTCCACACAATTGGGCCCGCCTGTGACCTACTGGACCCACAGTGATGCTGCCCTATGCCACCTAGAACTGCCCTGTACTTGTGGTTGTCCCTGGTGGTAGAAGGGATTTCAGCACAACAGCATGGTGACGTCACCTAAGGGATTGCTATCTCTTGCTCCAGGGACCCTGAACAAGAAGTAAGTATGCACAGTGCCTGCATTATCCTTTTAAGAGTCCCCTCAGGTCCGGTCTGCACAGCCTAGCACTCAAGCACAGCCCCAGGACTTCCTGTGGGAGGATCTCCTGGCCGCTGCCATACCACTCCGGGCCCCTAGCTCTGCAGGTTCTATGTGGAGCCAGAGCGCCAGTGTCCAGGGGTCCCTCAGGGCCCTAGGAGAAGGAAGAAGACCCAGTGGGAGCCCAAGCCTCTTGCCACTCCCTGTGCCCAGGTCTTCCCAACCGCTAGGCCTCCTGGAAGGAGGCTTTCAGGACGCTGGGTGTCTGGAAACTGTGTCCTCACGATGGCAGTAGAGCTGCAGACATGGCCACCAGCCCTGGTCCTGAGCGCTCTTCTCCCGCCCTTCCTGTCTGAAAAAACGCCACCAGAGACAAAGACTCAAGGAAACATGGCTGCCTTCTCTTCTGCCCTCTGGGATGGAACAAGCTGTGCAGGCTGCCTTTTATTTTGGAGTTTGGACTTGAATTTGAAATCATTGAAAAGTTTTGAATTTTGAGACAGCATTTTGCATGTGGCTCACATTGGCCTCGAACCTCAGACCACCTTCCTCACTGGGCCTCCAGTATGGGACTCATCAGAAACCACACTGGGCCTGAATCTGCTCTTCTGTCATCAGGATTGGGGTGCTGGTGGAACTTCCTCTTCCCCAGGATCTTGTCCATTCAGGTGTCACTCCTTGACTCAGTGGGACAGGCTCTGGAGTTCCTGGAACACCAAATTCCCTCCTGGGAGGATAAAGTCCTTGATGTGAGAAGACAATTGAGGAAGCTGGGAAGCTGGAGGAGACCTTCTCTAGGAAACAACTCGCCAATGCAAGGGGTCTGCCACCTGGCTGTGCTCCCAGACAAGCAGGATTCCTCGTGTTTCTAGCCTTATGAACCCAATGGGAGGCCATAGTTTCCCATGGGAAGTCACAGGGTGCCTGATACTTATACTTACACTTGCATCCATTTCTATCTTTGTGTCCTTATTAATCATGAAAACATTTTCCAATGACATTACATAGGCTTCTACTACTGACCATGACTTTATGGGGTTTCTGTCTTCATGTGTTCTGTGGATAATTTTTCCTCATAAATTTTATTTTATCATATGACTTACAGTATTGCCCCATTACAAGACAGGTCTTTCTCTTTTTTTATTCCCTTCAACTGTATGTTCCCTGTAGGCCTTTTTATATTGATTTTATTTAGACCCAGATTAAACACAGGGATGCCTAACCACTATAATATTCTATGAGCTTCCCCAAAAAGAGCTTGTTAAGTTTGTATTTTGAGACAGGGCTTGATAAAGCACTTAGGGCCTCAGTCATTGCTGAGGCTGGCCTCAAGCTGGCAATCTCCTGCCTTGGCCTCTCACATTGCTGGGATTAGAGGTGTGGTTCCCCAAGCAGTGCTCAGGAGCGATCTTTGACAAGGAGTAAGAAAATCAGGTTGCCCAAGGGGAAGAAAAGCACAAGCAGGAGACCATTCAAAGGAACCAAGAAAATTTGGATGTTTCTCCGGAATATGTTAAATATATATGACCGTTATTCTAGATTTAGTCTCACTGGAGAAAAAGAAACCTATAATGCATTTGAATTAATGCTCATCATTGTCTGGAGCAGGTTTCTGGTGAACACAGCTTTCAGGAGCTGAGGACTACAAACCCCATGAACGTCAACCACATTTCACCTAAGGAACAGAGGTGAAACTGAAAGACACCCTCATGGACATGCTGTACACAAGTCGACAGTCTTAGTGGTTTTGATGGAACCTGCGGCCTTGAACAAACATGCAAATGACAGCATGAAGTATCTCTCAAAATGCAAGGTGTGTCCTCTGGAATCCCAGAAGTGAGAGGTCAATGGTATTTGGAAGAAGTTCATGATTCCCAAGAAGAGGAGTAATAATGCAGGGCTGAGGATTCATGCCTCAGTTTAATTGCAAATGAAAAACAAAACCAGAAAGGAATGCGAGGCTGAAGCAAGAGGATCTAAGAATGAGTCCAGGCTGGTCAACTTCTCTCAAAAGTTAAATACTTAAAAGAAAAAAAAAAAAAAAAAAAAAGAAAATATAAATGAAAGGCACCATTTAGAACGTGTTCTAAACGAAGGAGGCAAAACTCAGGACTTCTGGTCCCTGGTGACTTTGTCTCCAGCTGGCATTTGTATGGACAGGAAGGGCAGCAGAAGAGCACTCAGGATCAGGGCTGGTGGCCTTGTCTGGCCCTTGCCACCATCATGAGGAAATAGTTACCAAGCAGTCTCTGCATGGACCTGCTTCCCAGGAGGCCTAGCTTCTGGGGAAGATCTGGCTTTTGTGTAGCCAGCTGGAAGCGGCTTGGGCTCCAAGCTGGGCCTCTTTGCCTTCTCCAGGTGCCCTGAGGGAGACCTGGGCACTGGTCCTCTGCCTGCATAGAACTTTGACAGGGAGAGGAAACAAACACATCAGCAGCAGAAGGAGATGGTGACACAGGCGGAAGTGGTGGGCCAGGCCTTGGTACTGAGGTGTGTGGACTGCACCAGAGAAACCCACTCAAAGGCTGAAGCAGGTTCCTGGGGGCACTTCCCTTGAGTTCCTCCCCTTGGAGCAAGACACACAAGGCCTTTTGTGATCTCACTGTCCTAGAGCTCATGGATCCCTCCTCATAGCTGTGAGAACAGCAGGACAGGACCGTCTTAGGGACACCTGTGTATTCAAACTCGGTGCCCCTTGTTGAACAGATTCTAAAAGACTCTGCATTTGTGCTTTGGCCCCGACTGGCCCCAGCAAAACCTGGCTATGCCCCACTGGGATCTCGGCCCAACAGACTTGCTACTGGTCCTGCCTGGCTTATCTGCCAGTCTTTCAGGCAGAAAGGGCTCTTGAGGTGGGATTCTCTGAAAAGGTTTCCTTAACTAGACTTGCCTCCCGTGCCTTGTTTGTGCCCCTCCAGCATGAAAAGAAAAAGAAAAATTGTGAGAGGAGAAAAACTCTCCAGAAGCTATAGCTGCTCTTGCATTTTGTTCAGTTTCAGGAAATGTGCTCCCCTGCTGAGATTCTGCTTTGGGTTCCAGTGACATCAATGTGAGATCTAATGTACAAAGTCCTGTGATTCATCCTAGGACCACACTGGAAGACAAAACAGAACAAAACAAAAAAAGTAATAACCTAAAATGTTGAAAGAGGAAAAGCACAATGCCACAGTCACTCACCCACGGGCCTCGTCTCGTCTCTATGCACCCATTTTCCACATAACCAAGCCTTCCCCTTTCTGCTCTTCACTCAGCCTTCTTTCTCGGGCCTTTCCTCTTGGGCTCCCATTGTCTCCTGCTCTTGGATGCCAAAGCTCAGGTGTGCTCGCCTAGGAGGAGTAGGAAATGTTTACTCCAAGGCCTAGGGAAGAGGGCATGTAGGCCCCAGGATACTTGGTTGTCAGCCTGACTCACTTCCTCCCCAGGTCCCCTGCTCTCCTCCTCCATATTCAGACCCAGCCTCTAGGCAGGATAGGCCCCTGGGAGGCCTACATTAGGTGCAGCTCTCACAGGAGGGTCCAGATGGCTCAGGACTGAATGCTCAATAATCCGTCCTTGCAGCTGTGACAACAGCAGGAATGGCCACTACTGGTGGTACCTGTATGCTCAGTCCTGCTATCCCTAAAGCTCCAGCTTCTACACTGCAAGACTGCAGTTATGCTTTGCTCTCTCCTGGCCTCAGACAACAGGCTGGGAGGCCTCCATTGGTAACTGAACCCTCAGAATCCCAGGGGTCCTCTCTTGCTCATCTGCTAGGCCTTGCCTGCAGGAGGGGGTAGGGGTGGAGCCTCTCCAAGGGATTTCCTCAGGATGGCAGTATTGCCCCACAAGAGAGAGCTAGCCTTCTTCCTTCCAGGTGTTCTGTTACTTCCACTCAGTTTGAACAAGGAAGGAAGGAAGGAAGGAAAGAAGACAGACAAGCCAATAATTCCCAGAAATGATGGCTCCTTGCATGTTTCTTCCACTTTTGATGTGTAACATGCTTCACCCTTAAAATTTTGTTTTTCCCTTCCAGTGGATACCAAAGTGAGAACTAATAGGGAAGACCTTGGTTCCCATGGCCAGGAAAGAAAGAAAGTTAGGGAGGAAGGGTGGAAGGAAAAGCAAATTCTGGCAAATTGGTCATACTGGCCTTGAACTTGAAACCCTCCTACCTCAGTTTTTTGTACCTGATTCCTTTCACTTTTCATGAGAAACCAGCCAAGACCTGAATCTACTCCTCAGTCATCAGGACTCTGGTTCTTGTGGAATTAATTTTCCCCAGGATCTTGTCCCTTCAGGTCCTCATTTACAGGGTGTTACTGGTCCTGGAGTTTCCTGAGCATCCAATTCTCTCCTAAAGAGGATAAAGTCCATGAACGGAAGCAGACAACTAGGAAAGCTCTGGAAACTGGAGGTGATTTATTCTAGCTAACAAGTCACCATTCCAAGGGGTCTGTCACTGAGATATGCTCCAAGACAAGCAGGGATTCTGGGCTTCCTCGTGTTCTAGCTTATGAACCGAATTGGAGGCAATAATTTTTCATGTGCAGTGTGAGGAGGGCATGGTAGTCATGATGAGCTCTCTATCCTTTTCTATCATTGTCTCCTCATTAAACATGAGAACAATTTTCCCATTGCAAGAAATAAGCTTCCCCTATTGATTGTGAATATATGGGCACTGTATGTCTACATTCTGTAGTCCACTGTTTACATTTCATTTCACTCTTTCGTGGATATATGCATTCCACTCTGGCCTCACTGAGAGCTCAGATGAAAAAGGAAAGGATAGAGAGGCTGGAAGCTGCTGCACAGGCACCACATTTGCCCCACGTCCTGACAAAAGTGGGTAACCGTGTCGGAGAATCACAGAATACATAAGCATTTTTCAAGAAAAGCAGAGATGGACGGAAAAGCAGCACTGAGACTAGTTTGTCTCCAGGGAACTGGGGAAAGCACAGGGCCCATGTTTCCTGGTGGTTTTCTCTCCTGGTGGCGTTTTTTCAGACCGCCAGGGCGGGAGAGGAGCGCGCAGGAGCAGGGCTGGTGGCCAAGCTGGAGCAATACCGCCATCGTGAGGCCCCAGTTTCAAGGGGCCCTGCGCCATTACAGCCTCCTTCCCAGGAGGCCCGCTGCGGGCACGACGTGGCTTTGTGGAGGAGTTGGGAGAGGCCTGGGCAGCGATCTGGGCCTCTTGCCTTCTCCCCGGGCCCGACGGAGACCTGGGCCCTGGCGCGCTCTCAGCAGAGAACCTGGAGAGTCAGGGGCCCCCAGAGGACGGGCTGAGCAGGAGACTGGTCACCGGAAGTCGTTGGGCGGGGCCTGGGCACTGAGCTGAGTGGACAGTAATCAAGGGACCCACTCAGGGGCCTAGGGCAAAGGTCGCAGGGGCTCAAGGTTCCCAGCATGTGGAGGAGCTCAGTTCCCTCAAGGTGTGGCTGGCAGAAGAGGAAGCGCAGCCAGTACTTGGCCCAGTGTCTCCTAGAGGGGAGCATGTTGCTCTCTGCCACCCTAAGGGGGCATTTTCCCTGTAATGAGCTGTGGAGGCCCAGGCTTGCTGGGTGCGCCTGGCTGTTACTAATCTTCGGAACTATGAGTCTTTCTGTGGCTCATGAGCTCCTGCGAAGCGCCCTTCCTCGCAGTAGTGCCCCCAGAGGAAAGGGTTTCTGTCACCGATTATGAGCAAAGTGTCCATTCTAGGGGCTATATCAACTGTGGGACTATACACTATTGACTGCAGACATGAGTGTTTAATATGCAAATCGTTAATTATTTGGGAATAGGTCATTTATTCTTTAATATTAAAATGACAACGATAGAATACAGTGAAATAAACACTTTCTGGAGTTTGTCAAATTTAAAAAAAAAAAAGAAAATCCTAAAGAGGCTCTTCCAGTTAACAGCCTTGTGTTCTTCCCCTTGGAGCATCAGCAAGCTTGCCCTTTCTTAATGGCATGGTGCTTTGGTACTTGGATCCCTCCTACAAGATTTGAGGGACAGGTCTCTTCTGGTGGCAACTTGTGCTCTTTCCTGGTGTCCATCACCACACAGGATCAACACCAAGACTCTGCATTTGTGCTTTGCCTCTGCCTGGGTGACACAAACAGGTTGTGAGGCCCAGCCTGAAGCTGGCCCAATTGGACCTGCCACAGGACAGCCTGCCTCACCATGCAGAGGCTTTAGTGCAGGAGGAGCTCTGGGCTCTGTGTTTTCAGAAACTATGTATCAGGATGGCAGTATTGCCCCACAAAACAGAGATAGCCTTGCCTCCATGGGCTTTGCCTGTTCCCATCCAATGGAAGGAAAATTCCAGAAGATAGGAAATACTTCAGTCACTAAGGCTACCTGGCATTTGGTCCCATTCGAGAAAATATGTTCCACATCTAAAATTTGGCTTTCAGCTTCCATTAGATATCAATATGAGATCTCATATACAAAGCCCTGGATTCCATGATATTTAATACACAAACTGAGTGACAAAAAAGGACACACTTCAAAAACAAACTTATGAACTAGGGCACTCACCGGTTGGGCATCTTCTCCCTTCCAGAACTCAGTTTCCACGTGATCCAGTCTTCCCATTTCATCTCTCCACTCAACCTTCTTTTCCAGTGATTCCTCATGGCATCTGATGGTTTTGGGCTCCTGGAGGCAAACCTCAGGTATCCTTGCCTAGGAAGGAGATGAAAATGTTTACAGCAAGGGCTGGGGAAGTGGGAATGCAGGCAGGAGGCAACTTGGTTGTCACCCTGACTCCCATCCTTCCCAGGTCCCCTGGAGGACTCCTCCCTATTCAGACCCAGGCTCTAGGCAGGGCTGGGCCCCCTGGGAGGCCTGTGTGAGGTGCAGCTCTCCCAGGGAGGGTCCAGAGAGCTCACCACTGAATGTGGCTCTACAATCCCCACCACGAGTGACACCTGCATGGGACTGACTGTAAATTCTTAGAGCACAGGTGACACATGTTCTATCATGGCTTCATCAGCTAACATCACAGCCCCAGCGTTTACCCATATCATATACTGGCCTGTGACTCTTTCCCATGGCTTTCCCACCTATGTGTATTCCTGGTTTTCACTAGAGATCCCTTCTATCTCTTCTCTTTGATCACTGGGAGGTGGAACTCGAAAAATGATGCAGAAAATAGCCATGTTTTGATTGAGAGAAAACCTTACCATAAAACATCATGTAACACACACACCATCTTTGACTTATCCAAGTCCCATTGTTTCAACACGTCCATACAAACATCTATGCAGACAGAGAATTCTACATGTTACCTCTACATGTAAAGGCTACATGTTAAAATGGCTGCAACTTCAACACATTTAAACTTGTATTCAAAAGATTGATTCATACTCTAAAGATCAGTTTGATCTCAATCAGGGGTAAACTGTATATTTTAGTATCTGTTAGTGCTTTACAAAGCATATTAGTAGGCCGTCATCCTATAAATAGATCATAAATAAAAGGGTAAAAATAACTTACAAAGTTAAAAGCAGTAAAGCTAAATCCCAATACTGTTACTTTAAGACTGAGAAGACTGGCTTGCTGGATCTTTAGGACCCAGACTAAAATTAAGATCAAAATGTCAAGAAAACCAATAGTTGCCTCGCACCCCTCTGAGTTAGCTTAAACCCAAGGAACAAAGGGAAGAGCTTTCCACTTCTGGTTCACACTGACCTCCCTATCAGGGAAATTACTGGGACCCAAAAAGAAAGCCAACAGGGCACATCCTGCAAAGAGGAGGGTCACTGGAAAGGGAAGATATCCCTGATGCTTCCAAGGAAGCCACATGGTCAGCAAGACCTTGACCCACCCTAGCAGAGATGGCACTGGCGAAGAGAGAGGCTGCTCACAAGGTCCCCAAGAGTAACCCCCAAGGGAACTCAGCTGACTCTTTAACAACACATAGGAAAGAGGTCAATTTGAGTTGCTTGTTCTTAAACTCCAGCAGAAACAGGTAAACCCCAAACATAGCCATTCCTGGATATGTTAAAAAACAAAACAAACGTTATTTTAATGTAACTTGAGATGTACACTTGTATTTGTCCCCGAAAAATATGTAAGACTTGAGGTGACAAAGAAAGGATCTTAGAGAAAAATGCCTGATAACTATTAAGAGAACCTACTAGAGTCATAATTTTTTCGTGAGTTTAAGGCCTACAGCTCTTCCTAACCTCCCACACAGGGTGCTTAATCAATGTTGCTAGTATGATTCTCTTGCCCTAAGTAACAAAGATAAAGGGATGTCTACTGAACACAGAGGTCATGCCAATAAGAAGATATTTTTAAAAATCACATGACATTAGTTAACTCAACTAAATGCTGTGTTTACCTTTCTGATACCTCCTACAATGTTAAGGATTTACAAATAAGGACTTCCCACCCCCCCCCCCCAGCCTTGTTAGACTATGTTAGGCCTTGTTATGGAGAGATCTTCTTAGCTCTTCCACCTCCTGAACCAGACTTTTACTCCTTGATGGACCCGATTTCTAAAAGGGGACTCCAAATTGCTTATCTCACCCCCATGTCACCCCTCTCAGCTAGAAGCAGCAAGAGCTGTCATCGCCCTTTTCCCTACAGAAGGAACAAGTCCCTAAAATTAGAAGGGAGATAAAATTACAGTGAGAGTAGAAGGTAATTGAGTCAAAACACAAAATGGAGGCTGATTTGGGTCCAGAAAGTTGGAAACCACCTCTGAGAGATTAAAATGTGAGTGTTCCAGAGCCCTTTTCTACACCCTTACCAAGATAACCTGTTCCTACTCTAACCTGTTGCTAAGTCTATCCAACAGGTTCAACTTAGGAGAGAACCAGCCCCAAGAGACCATTGGTTTCCAATACCCATTCCAGCCAGGAGACTATGTCTAGGTCAAATGGTCCCAGAGAGCAGGATTAATTCCCCTCTGGAGTGGAAGGGACCTTACTCACAACATGGATTCATCACATATGAGTGAAGACAACAGAAAAATGGACATCCCTCAGAGACCCCAACCACCCTCTAACGAAAAGACTAAAAAATGCTAATCATTGATCATGTTTTTTTCTCTTGCTTAAACTATGCTATAAGGCCTGAGATGCTAAGACAACATATTTTGTTGGTCAAATTAATGCATATGCACGGCCATTACAAAGCCTGACCTAATTTAAAAGATAAATCAAGCATTTGATTGTTTCCAGAAAAAGGTGGGAATGTTATGGCCAGGCTATATGGAGAATGAACAAACAGACTTCATTTTAAGCTGAGATTCCACGTCATGTGGGAAAAGTTTCTCCCGTGGGAACACCCAACTCTGTACCCATCAACAGGTGATTAGCATAGCATGTTTGGCAACACTAAATGGCAATTCTTATATAATGTAAACTATTCTCTTTTTGGGTCACATTTCTCTTGGACAATGTACTCTGTCAGAGAAGGAGTGTCTAGATGTTAGTAACCATTCTTACCTGGTACCTAACTAAGGTTGTTTAGACCCACTTCTCATTCTGCATATGATTTTGGATCTAACGGTGTTAGTCTGCAGTGGTGAATCACAGCAAGATTCATTTATGATTGAAATACTGATACGTCAGGCAGTTTTTGCTGCTTATCGATCCCCTGGTGTTTACCAATTTGTCTGCTGTGATGACCTGCAGTCTGCCAGCATATCGAAGCCTTTTTTGAGAGCAGATTGCCCACTGTCAGGCGTCTATCATCCGCCATTTGCCTGCCTCTCGCCTGTCCATCGCCTGCCTTACTCCTATCCATCACCCAGCGCTCGAGGTTCACCTGCCGATCTTCCGACAATAGTCAGCAAACTGATCGCCAACTGCCAGTGGAGCACCAGCTGCCTGCTGCTGCCTGGAAGTTCACTGTCACAGTACCTGCAGGTTTGATTACAAGTGGCTGCCGCCATTTTGAGACAACAGGAAGACATAGGATAGTAAATATTTATGCCCCAAACAATGGTGCATCCCTGTACATCAAACAAATCCCTCTCAATTTCAAGAATCACATAGACCACAACACAATAATTCTGGGCGACTTTAACGCACCACTTGTCACCACGAGATAGATCTTCCAAACAAAATCCCACCAAAGAAACCATAGAACTCAATAACACAATCAATAACCTAGACTTAATAGACATATATAGAATATTCCATCCATCAACGAGCGGATTCACTTTCTTCTCAGCAGCACATGGAACCTTCTTGAAAATAGAACATATGTTATGCCACAAAGCAGCCCTTAGGAAATGCAAAAAAATAGATACTGCCTTGTGTTCTATCAGATCACAATGGCCTGAGAGTAGAAATCAATGACAAAATAAAAAAAGGAAATTACTCCAACACTTGGAGACTAAATAATATGCTATTGAATGAAACATGGATAACAAAAAACATCAGGGAGGAGATTAAAAAATTTTTAGAGGTCAATGAGAATGATGATACAACATATCAAAATCTCTGGGACACTATGAAAGTGGTACTAAGAGGAAAATTCATTGCATGGAGCACATTCCAGAAAAGAATGAAAAGTCAACAATTAAACGACCTAACATTACAGCTCAAAGCCCTAGAAAAAGAAGAACAGAATAACAGCAAAAGTAGAAGAAGACAGGAAATAATTAAAATCAGAGCTGAAATCAATGAAATTGAAACAAAGGAACTATTCAAAAAATTGACAAAACAAAAAGTTGGTTCTTTGAGAAAGTAAACAAAATAGACAAACCCTTAGCCACGCTAACAAAGAGGAGAGAGAAGACTCGAATTACTAAAATACACAATGCAAAAGGAAATATGACAGACACCACTGAGATACAGAACATAATGACAAGCTACTTTGAAAATCTGTATTCAAAAAAAACAGAAACTACCAAAGTCATTGACAATTTCTAGAGACATATGCTCTTCCCAATCTGGACCAGGAGGCCATACACGATTTCAACAGATCAATATCAAGCAATGAAATAGAAGAAGCCATTAAAAATCTACCATCCAAGAAAAGCCCAGGACCAGATGGATTCTCATCCGAGTTCTACAAGACCTTCAAAGAAGAACTCATTCCAATACTTCTCAAAGTATTCCAGGAAGTAGAAAAGGAGGGTACCCTACCAAACTCATTCTATGAAGCTAATATCACCCTCATACCCAAACCAGTAAAAGACACATCAAGGAAAGAAAATTTTATACCAATATCCTTGATGAATATACATGCAAAGATCCTTAACAAAATATTGGCAAACCGTATCCAAAAACATATTAAGAAAATTGTGCACCACAATCAAGTGGAGTTCATCCCTAGAATGCAAGGATATTTCAACATTTGTAAATCAA